>NC_047021.1:45703170-45749915 GCF_902652985.1 Pecten maximus
ACATATAGATATACATCTATGGACCGTGTAACAGCACTGTTAAAATGCGAAACGTTTAGTTTTATAAATAAATAGTTGGATGCATCTGACGATATTTTCTTTGTAGTTTTCGGTTAATTTTATAAAACACTGGTTCCTTATAGCCGTATAGTTGGGACAGAGCTGAAGGAAATGGTCAGTAGTTTCATGTGCCTGTCTACAGGAACAATAAAGACTTTCAACTAAGTTTCGACTATAAGGGTGGGCATCCTAAGTCTAGCATGATGATACCTGATCAATTCGTTTTCCAAAATAGTAATGAGGAGGTATTATGGGGGAGTGTCTGTGTAGGTATTTTTTAGATTACTTATAGAAGGGATATTCTTGATATCCGGGAGTAAAGTGTTCCACAAGTCAGTAGATGGGGGAAGGAATGGTTTCTTATACAAGTTTATTCATCAGCACGTATGTTATACAGATGAGAGTCGTTTCTGCGTTGTGGAAGATGGTTCTTGTCGCTTTTAGCTGAATTCTCTCGAAAGAGTCAGGCTGATAGTCAATGTATCCCAGATGATATCACCATATTCAAACAGAGGTCTGACATACGGACAGAACAAAGTCTGAAGACATTTCGTGTCTAATTTAAATTCATCCTAGTTCATCCGAACTATGAAGAGAGATTCAGTTTTGTGAGGGTTAAACTTAACCAACCATTGAACAGACCAGTCATAGATTTTTCGAAGACTATCATTCAACAAGTTAGCACATTGATTTGGGGTATCTACAATAGAGTAAAGGGAAGTGTCATCAGCAAATAATGTATTACAGCGTTAATATCGTCAACTCACTATATAAATAGATATTAACCAACTTTGACTAAAAGATTAATTATAAAACATGATTAACCGTGAATGCTACCCATGGACTGTTGCCCGGTCGCGTGATTTACCGTGAGTTTCCTTTCCTTCTGAAAAACTTTCTTCTTCCTAATGTCTCACTTGACTATGCCTCACTTTTGGTCTTCAGTTGAGCGTTTACCCCTATGAAGGAGGCTTTGTGTTCTGCCCCCTGGTCGAAACATACCAGAGTCTTTAAAAATGGTAGTTGCTACTCCTGCTTAGCGCTCAGTATTTTGGGAGTTGGACGACTAGTTTGCTCGTTTAATGTGACCGGGCGGGGTGTTCTGCTTGGTGTCTTCAACATTATTCTTCCGTGAGGTAGCACTATAAATCGGCAAAAGTTCCGGACTATCACAAGGAGACTTAACACGAACATATCACAGCCTCCCAAAACACACATACGCATGCATATCATAGACTCGGGAGATAATGTAGTTAACATGGTCAGACCAGCTACCGTTGAAAGAAAAGAAGATTTCGAGATGCTGATGGAAAGATACAGTATTTATTGGTACTTGATTAATATGAATATTAGGGCGAATTGGTTGGTTTCTTTTTCTACTTATGGTAATGGATTTGGCTTTAGTTGGATTAAAAACTACAAGCCACTTACGTAACGATGCATTGATTCTTTCTAAGTCTGATTCTAATATTCTATGTGTCGTTGGGGCGTAAGAATCTTACCTGCTGCACCCAATGCATGATCGTAAGAGGCGACTAAAGGGCCTGTTTCCAGTAATGTTAATTCTCCATAGGAGCCTGCCCCCGTATAATTTCTTATCTAGCTCAACTACAGTTTTTTTCTTTTCCGAAGAATAATTTTACACCTTTCCAACACCCAGATTTCATAATGTCAGTGAAAATGAATTTTTATAAAGTTGTCATTTTGAGCATCAAAGACATAAGGTCTTAAATAAAAGACGGTTATCTCGAAATTGTAATTCGCAACATAGTATAAATTTCTTTTGATAAATATTTCCAAAACATCGTGTTTATTCATAAAACATAAAACAAAAATTTTCTCGGATGAAAATGCACTTGCAGAGACACAATTATGAAGAAAAATGCCATAAAATTGCAATTTTCTCCCGTTATATAGTTTTGGATGCAAATTTCCATCACAAAATCGGATAGAGCTTTACTTGTTTCATATGTGTACCAAAAATCAGCTAATTCTATGTAGTGGAACGTTCTCATATCGCCGTTTGAATGTGGTTGGAATGTAACAGAGCGCAGGATTAATTAAATTTAAATCACTGCCTCCGCTAGGGATCGAACCCGGGACCTCTGGCTTACTAGTCTTACGCTCAACCGATCGAGCTAAAGAGACGATCTCATATAGTGGAATATAAGACTCTTTCATATGTGTATATGTAATATACATACATAATGAAAGAGTCTTTTTCTCTTATAACATTACCGAATTTCTGGCGAAAGTGTCCCTCAGTCATCCATTTTCTTCATTTTTTAAATTTCTTTATTTGACGTTTTTACTAAAAATGCTTGTAATATTCTAAAAGATCATACCCTATTTTGGCAAACTAAGTTTGCACACAAATTTCATTCATTTTGTGGTTAAGTGATGAACGAATGAACAATTCGCCGATAAAAATTACCGTAACTTGACCGACTTTTACGTGGCCGTGATCAAATTGTCAACATCCGAGAAAAAGAAGTTCTATCAACAATACTGAAAGCCAACGCTGCAATGAGTTTTCCAGTTCAAGGATATATTGAGAGTGATGTCGATTTCGATCGCCATGACGCGGCGATGTTTCGTGGCTGGTAATTTTGAATTCACTGTGATTTTGGCAACTTCGTGTGTGAACCAGCGAACAGTGACTCTATACGAGTATTCGATCTTTTCTGTGACATAGGATTATATGTGTTTAACCGGTTGTCTTGATGGAATGACGAAGTAAGGTCAGTCGATAACGATGATCATATTGAAAGGCTAGGATGACAGTTAGTTTTCATGGTTACTCTACACAAATATAGACTCTGAGTTACAATTAGAATAAATGTTTTTATATGAACATCGAGGGGTGTCATTTTTACCGAATGTGCGTTCATTTAAGAGCCAATTCCCAACTTCCAAACACAGGTTACTGAGTAGGCCTAACAGTTACTGACAGTACAGTAGATTAAACAAATTCCAGCCCCCCCCCCCCCCCCCCCCCCCCCCCTGCTGACGCAAACGGAACCATTTCATAGGTTGTGATGTTTGACATTTTCTTTTTTATATTTTTTTTATGTATGGCTTTTATTTTACTTCCTGTCATTGCCAGGTGATTGTGTGTGTTTACATGTTTTTAATGACAAATGACAAATCTGTCGGGTAGGCAAGTCTGTACTGTACTGTAACTGTTACAACAGGCCTGTAAGCTTAGTCTACAGTAACAGAGTTATATATTCGCTCAGATGAAATGTCTAATTGTTTAACCGTGTAGCCCTATTGCTTTACTGCTGATATGATATATATTTATCTAAGAATGTATGTATTTTTATAGTGAAGTCCAACCTTTCAAAACCGACGATATTGTCGGATGTAAACACAAGCAGACGACGTTGTGAGAGTTGTCCCCCTTGAACGCAGATTACTCCGCGCGCGTGAAATGCTATGCAAGATAGATTTATCTTACATAGCTATCTTACATGGGCAAACTCTATCCAACATGGCGAGATATGAGAGAATAATCCATCCCACAATAACACGACAGGTGTACGCACCTGACGCAACCGGAAGCATACGCTTAGAGCCTGAGATTCAAGAACACCTACTAACCCAGGCGTAATCATAAACGTTACAACTGAACTATGCACATTACAGATCTGACAAAGTAGCAAGTGCGTAACGCTTATACAAACAATGACAATTTCTCATGTACATGGATATTCTTAAAAAATGATGCTACCAACACAATATAAATGGAGCCATATAAAAAAACCTGCCTCTTCATTTGACGAAGAGGGCTCGACTCCCGGGGAGACAACCCGTACAATATTACAGCGCATATAAATGCTACAATAATAAAATAAACAATATTTACTAACATGTACTGGCACCGTATACTAACTACAATGTTTAATATAAAAGGCTAAATGCATAACGCCTATCAGTTCAACCAAAACGTTTATCCACACAGAATAATTAATAACAAAGTGGCGGGAAATTCAATTTCTGGACAATCTTTACCAATAATTTAATGATTTCAATTAATTTATAAAGGAAATAATTGACGCTCAACATATCCAAATATTACTTCATACAATACAATATACATTAAAGTTAGAAATTATGAAATACTCACAGTGATGTAGATTGGTACAACACGGATGCGCTAAATATATAGACGCAACATATACACGTCCACTCACAACGGTGCCTAGTACGGGAGTGACGCTACCCTAAAACGCGCGGGTGCGCATTGACCCATGGTCACTCTACTATAAAAATAACTCTGACCTCTGACTTGTCAAACAGCTTTACATATATATATATATAAATAGCATACAGTACATCTGCGTACACATATACATATGATAAATACAGAGCCTGTACATACACAGTAGTACAAAAATAGATAAATCTAAATAATACCCAAATGTCGTTAAATAATGACACTGTTACAGTAAATTGAAAGAAAGGGGGAAATGAGTAACAACCTTGTCTGAAACCCTATTATATAGCTTATTATATACACAATTTTATATTGAATATCAGAGCGGATATTTTCATGACAGTTTTATGATATCTAACGACTAAATAAACAGTATCGATATAAAGATTTACACTGAGGACACCCTGATACATGAATACTGCTCTATCTCAAGTTGTCCTCTTTTGAATTTTCTGATCGTGTGGCCTTGTACATTTATCCGTATCTTCTTGTCTTTGTCTATACCTTTACGGAATCATTGACTCGACGCTAGCTATTCTTGTCTCACTTTCCTTGTTTTATTGTCCCATCTCCAAAGCGTTGTGGCTCTGTCAGGGTTGGGACCCTGACTTGTCTCACTTTCTTTGTGCCTGCCGACCACGCCACATCGAATAGATAGATTATCCATATGAAATACTTTATTTTGTTCTAAGTAATCAATCAATTCTGCGCTTCTTGGAGGTATTGAATGTGATTTATTATATTGTCTTGTTATTTTGTGTAATTGGTTGTTCGTTATTTATCACACATTTTAGCATAATTGTACCAAACTACTATGTATTAGCTGTTTACAGCAATCATCGGTGGCTTGCTATTTTGTTACTTTATCGACGCTTCATAAACCAATCGTTATTGTTTCAAGATGTAGGGTAAATGTGTTGGAGAAGGCTGTCAACTATACTTCAAGAAACATAGTGGCAATAAGAACAGAAGTGCACGCAATGTAAATAGTCCACAATATAAATGGTTCCTAGATACGCTGGTGCAACAAGAATTGATGTCAGCAAAGGAACAAGCACTTATTTGCCAGAAGTGCTACATGAAGTATCTTCGAACAAAAATCAGCCTGAACCTGAACCCGAGCAGAACCAGGAAATAGAGGAAGAAGACGACTCCCCGTCCCATATCCTACCGTTGCTGACCCTTCATGATCTTTTGAATGGATCATCTTCACACACAAAATGCTGTCTCTGTCTTGTTACCTTTGCAATAAATGGAACAAAATCATCAGTCTTACCAAAACGTGCAAGACATCACCTGATCTATTCACACAAACTGTGGTGTCCCACCTCATCCCGCGTCTGCTCCATTCACCTTATTGGTAACGACTTAGATCCGTCTACAGAGGTTGTCCTTGATGGTAGAGGTTTCTTGGAATCTCAGTTACCATCAAAATCGTCCGAAATCATTAATGACCTCCTAGAGGTGTCGCACGTCCTTTCACAGAACCAGTCTGCGCTTGCAATAAGCTTTTCTTCTCTTGATGACTCGGCATGCATGGCCTGGACAGGTTGGTCCAAAGATCAGTTCCTCGAAATCCACTCGCACTGTTCCCCATATCTTTCATCTGGCATATATACCAAGACTACACACGATGCTCTATTACTGTTCTGGGTAAAACTGAAAACCAACATTTCCTGGAGTCAGTGTTCTTCTCTTTTTGGAATTTCCAAGTCAAGTGTGTCCAAAACTTTCCACTCCATAGTACAGGCATTAGACACATCGATAGTTCCACAATTTCTAGGTCCGGATCACTTGACAAGAGAACAGTTGCTCGGGCACAATACTGTCTTTTCGGAAGCATTTTTTGGAGATAAAGCCACTGCCATATTAGATGGAACCTATATTTATATCCAGAAAAGCTCCAACCACAAGCTCCAGATAATGTCCTACTGTGGCCAGAAGAAGAGAAACTATCTCAAATTCACGAGCATCGCCTTACCAGATGGCTACATTCTTGACACAGTAGGATCATTCACTGGCAGCGAAAATGATGCTACAATTACAAAAAGTCATGGACAAGCTAGTTCTTTGGCTACAACCAGATGACAATGTTGTCGTTGACCGAGGTTTTAGAGATGTCCTACCAGTTCTCGAAGCCTCTGGCCTTAATGCTAGCATGCCCTCATACCTGAAACCCGGTCAAAGTCAACATTCTGACGTCCAAGCAAATCTTGACAGAACTATCACCAAATCGAGGTGGATTGTGGAATCCTATCATGGTCGTCTGAAACACTGGACGTTCTTCCGAACGCAATTGGTGTCTAACAGCTTTATCAATGTCTTCGAACCGTCACAGCCTGTCTGAATGGTATTAGAGGACCGATCTACCAGAGATCTCCAGAGAGAGATGTCAAAGATAGGCTAATGGCTGAACGTATGAAGGACCGTTTGACAACACCGAATGGTTTAGCTCAGAGAGTCAAGTCAGATCCGGATCTATCTAGACGGGCAAGGTCCGAGTTTGTCAAGATGGATGCATCTTCCGTACTGTTTCCCCGTCTCGATCTCGATTACTTGAGAACCATTACATGTGGAACGTATCAGATATCTCTGGCTCCTGGTTACATCGCCGAACATTTAAGTTATGACGGAGACTATGAGGTGTGGCTTTACCAGCACTCCCCAGACCTTCTACGATGTCAAATACATTCTCGACACAAAAGCCAAACGAAATATAACGTTTGGATACGGTTCACCGTTTCACCCGATGATGAGGCACCAATAAAGGACTACTACTGCCAGTGCCCAGTTGGAGAGAGGACGATGGGAATGTGTGCGCACATCTCCAGTATCTTGTACTACCTTGGGTATTACAGGGCGCTGGAAAACCATAGACCATTACAACCACAGGTGAAGAAATTCCGACAAAACTTGAAATAGTTTTCCATGCGGCAACGGAGTGCATATGTCGAAAGTATGTTTGGGGCTCGATATGAAAGATCCCCGTTACCATGTGACTAACCAAACTTATAAATATAGGTATTATACAATCGCCCGTAGCTATGAACACTCCCGTAAATGCGAAAACCAACAAAATCATAAGGAACACGTTTTGTTTGTTGTTCTGTCTATTTGTCAGCCAATGTCTTCAACCACGGGTACTTGTGAAGTAGCCATCTTGGATTTTTTTTTATGAAAAAGTGTTTCTCTCACTTTTTTTCATATCTGTGTACATATTCTCAACATACCGAGCAAATACTCTCGTGTTTTTGTTAATTATCTAGAGAAAGTCGAAAATCGGCAATTCAACCATAGGCTAATTCAACCCAAGATTTGAAAATGTTCCACCACTTACATGTTGATGATTTTTCCTCTCATCAATAGCATATTACGTACTGTTTAATAGGATAAAAATTGGGTTTGCATCCATCGCCCATAAAAAGGTTGTGTTCTCTAAAAAAACACAGTTTTTGTGTCTAAAATGTTATCATCGAAAATGGCATTTTTGAGATTGTTTCTTCCATAAAACAGCCAAATGGCGCGATGGAAACATGATTTTTTGTCATAATCATGCCATGAATGTATTCGTTACGGTGACCATCATTTGATTAGATTTTCATTAATATTTTACATAACATGCACATTTTATCAACACTTAGACAGCTTCTGAAAGGTACAACTTTGAGGAGCCATAAAAACAAACCAGGTGACCTAAATCTTTATACTTTACAGATTTGTGACCACAACGGCATGGGCAATGCACCACCAACAGGTAATTTGAATCAGAGAAGGGGCCATTTTGGAAACAGGCCCTTTGAGATCTTATATTAGCCGACTAAATTTGAGATATTATATTTTCTCTTCTTTCTTACCAACTTTCTTCTTCCTCAAGTCTCCTTTGACAATGCCTCACTTTTGGCCTTTAGTTGAGCGCTTGCCCCTGTGAGGAAGGTTTTCGGTTCTGTCCCCTGGCCGAGACATCCCAGTCTTTAAAAATGGTAGTTGCTATTCCTGCTTAGCTGTTAATAGGACGTTAAGCAAAATAAACCAAACCAAAGTTGACACGAAGACATTGTCATAAATAGACGTCATAACGACATGATCATAAATAGACGTCATAACGACATGATTATAAATAGACGTCATAACGACATGATCATAAATTGACGTCATAAAGACACGGTCATATATAATTGACTAAAAGACATGGTCGAAAAAAGAGGATAAAAACACATGGTCATAAATAGACGTCACAAAGACATGGTCACAAATTGACGACACAAAGACATGGTTTCTCTTTCTCTCTAAAATTATGTAAATATGCTATCTTGCAAAATGTATGTTATTCAATTTTCTATGGAATGATCTAATTATAAGTTTGATAACGTATGTTTAATTTCCTTGTATATTCAAAGATACAAATATAATATCATTAATGTGTAAATTTACCAAACTTCACTACAGAGAAATTGAAAATGTTTGAGCTCAGAGGTACACTCTATACGGAAAGTACTCTATAATAGGTATAATGTTGCAGTGTGTCGAATAACAGCCTGTCATATATTATACAAGCTATTCAGAATGTAAATAGCGAACAATGGGTCCCTGTGTCACATACTCAATGCAGGAAAAAAATGAAGAAAAATATAACAGATCCTGTCGCTAAAATGATAACATGTATGCATAATTGGAGTTCAATCACCTTTGGCAAAACACTTTACCCTAATTGCTCTGGCATGTTACGGGTCTCCCGTATGTTGATTAGTCGGGAAGTCACCAATTAGCAAAAAGAGAGCCCTACTCAAATTGACCCAGACTGTTCACGACATTGCTTTTCAGTAAAACTTAATATCATACTGTAAATGTTGAATATCGTTAGATTTATGCGCTCCTAATACTGCCATCACTTCGTCAGAGGGGAATGCTAATTACATTTGTGTACCTGTGGATCGAAATATAGTAGAATGCAACCCCAGTACACACGCATTAAATATTTAACAGAGCGGTACATACAAAACAGCCTATTATAAGGTTTACATAGTTGTTCAGTTGAAGGCAGTGTTCCAGAACTTAAATAACATACACTAAACTTCCTTGTTGATGTGGAGTCGCCATTAAACTCATAATGGCGACGAGAAATATTGTTGTAGAAAGATGTTTGATCCTGATCTTGCTCTACATATTTAATACTGTGATATCTGAAAGTAAATATTTAATATACAAATTGAAACTAGTTAAAACAAAAAAACACATGTATATATGTTGATTGTAACACAACTAAATGTTTGGTAGATTAGGTTACTTCCTGATTGGAGATTTCAGTAATTATGGGCGACATTCTATTTGTCTGTCATCCAAATTGTATTCATAGCGACAGTATACTACCAGTTGATAACAGTTAAACATTTAACTGAATAATATGAGAACCACATTATCTTGTGCTAGATTTTATATGCATTTTAAACGACTCATGAACTGATGCAGCGGGTGGCTATGTTTATTAAGCTACCAAATCAAGGATATCGGCAATATAATTAGAAGGGAACTAGTAGAAATGGACAGAAAACAAATATCATATTATAATTTTGGTTAAGAAAAATAAGGAAGCTAAATTCTTTATCACATCGCCAAGTCATGGAAAAGTTATATAATAAGATATGTCAAAACCAACGATCGTTTTTGATTCTAGAGAAAACGCGATTTCATCAGTCGTATTGTATCAACTAACTTTCCATTTGTTGCAGATAACGTTGCCGTGAATAAAACAACAGAACAAAGTAGTAACCAGGGGAATCCGCAATATATAGCTAGTAAAGTTGTAGATGGATGTACAAGTACAAATTTAGGGAATTTTTGCTGTACACATACGGCACCTGGACAAGCAACGGCCTGGTGGCGTGTTGATCTGGGCGAGTTGATGACGATTACTAGTATCATAATATACTACAGAAGTGAGTATAATGTCTCCATCAAAAATAATGATTAATAAGATTTATTTCCTTCGATGTAGAGAAGCCTTATTACTAAACTCATTTAAACAATATATTATTCTATAATAATAACTTAAAAAAGAAATAGTTAAATTGTATCGCCATGACCTATGATATCATTTGCACTGTAAAATATTTTAGAAGAAAAGAAAAGAAAAATATGGTATTCCTATTAATAAGGTAAAGGGTCGAGAAATCTTCGCTTTTCAAACAATTTTCGAAAAACAGCAGAGAATGCGGATATATAACTGTAACTCAAAATAAACGAAAAACAGTAGAAGTATGAACACGAATCATCAATTTGAGATCGTTAGAAAAGTGCTAGAAGAATAGAAGTAGGTGTTCTTGGAAATTAAGCTTAAGTTAAGATCCCATCAGAGTACATGTACGTCAAATTCCCTAAATAAGTAGGATGGTGATAATTGAAACAACAGGCATATTATCAAGTACCTGACCACGTCTGGTTCATATCACACGAAGAACTCGAATATATCCAACTGCGACCACAATGCCTTTAAAACTCCCCCATTGTCTTCATTAACCATACTCAAATACTGGCTCTGTTTTCTTTTCCATTAGCAGTCGACATCTGTATCGGAAATCGTGATAATGGGAACAAATCCTTGAATATCGAATATCATGGAACACAAAAGAATTGTAGGTAGTGGAAGCTGGATTGTTACCATCTAGAAAAGAATTGTTAACAATTAGGAAGGTTAAATCATCACGCTTATCATAAATCATATAGTTATAAGCGGTCTCTGCTGCTTATGTAGTATAAGATCGGGCAAGCGGTCGATACTGTAGAGTCTAGCTAGTGTTCCTCACTTATTCAGGGTACCGCTGGTAGGGCTCTCCGCGGCCCTGATAGAAAAAGAGAGCTATGTTTTTATGTATGACATATTTTTATTATGTGTATTTATTCATTTCATTCCATACTTCTTTTAAAGACATTTTAACGCAGTAATTGTAAAATAAGTCTTTTAATAATTGATGTATATGAACGAGGATTGATTGATAAGTTGTGAGTCACACTTTTGCAAACGGTAATTAAGGGCCTCAATTGCAGTTGAATAAGGCTGATGCTCAATCAATTTGAAGCCACAATCGGGAATGGCAGCCATGGCAATGACAGACTTGTGAACAGGTAGCAATGTTCTGGTGGAATAACACACCTTAAGTGAGTTTTCCGGGGCGATTAAATTATATATTTTCCAGTAACTGCCTCAGAAGTGAAGAGATTGTAAGTTTTTCCCTTTTGAAGAAAATCTATCAACAGCTTATTGAACAGTCTTTGCCTTGTTAAGCGGAGGGAGAGGCAGGATGATTCTATTGTTTCGATTGTTGTTTGGCCTCCTGGGTAAAATAATGGACCCATATTTGATCCACAGAGGCAAATCTCGAAAGAAGGTTAAGATTAGCACGCGATAGTTTGCGTCTGGTGTGCTTCTGATTAACTGTCCCCATCGGATCCTCGGTCAGAATGGAATGTACTTTTTCTTGTAAAATGCCTACTGGCTATATATCTTTCTGTGACTCGTCTGTCAGCCATAACAATATCATAAACTTTATTGACCATTTCTGGCGTTGAAACATTGATAGGCCTTCCAGCACGGGGGTCATCCTCAATACTCGACCGCGCTTTAATTCCGCCATCCACCTTTTCACTGTAACATATGGAGGGGCATCTTTCCTTAGTGTTGCAACCATATCATGATGGATATCCTTCGTTTTTTATGCAAATACTGGATCACTGCTCTTTCACCGATATTGTCTATTTTGCAAAAGCCGCTTGCTTTGCTTACTTTAAAGTGCTACTTCGTCGATATAACTAACCAAATGAGAACAGTCCCTGGGTACACTGCCCTATACAGTCAGAGAATAGTACGACTTAAAAGAACATCCTTGAGTACCTCCTTCAATACGAGGCTCATAACATGTAAATTGTTCCTCGTAATAAGTATGATTTCAGATAGTTCTATAGGTAGGGGACGTCCAAGTCACCTGCTCTCTAGATTGAAATTTGTGATTGGTTTTAATTGTTTAATATAACTTTTTGTAACAGTTTTTTTAAGGATATCAATATTTTATATTTCGTCATGGTTCAGATGACTGATCCTCGATGTTAAAGTTTGTTTTATACTTTGTAACTATATACTTGTACTATGTAAATGTGGTATATGACACTTTGATCCAACCAATTGATTGATTGATTGATTGTGTTATTTGAAGCAAACACATGGTCACTATATATAGAAGAAACTGAAAGACATCCCAAGGTCTATTCTACGTAATCAAATAAGCTTCCCATAAGAATCAGAACGTATTCATTTTGAAATAGAATGTGTCTAACTTTGTATGGTATGGTGAAGTATGATTTTGTCTTTTTGAACTTGTTGATGATTCTTAAAGCAGGTAAAATGTGGAGTTGACCGTGATGCTCAAATTTATCTTTAGTCTGATACATTTTCAAGTAAATTCTTCCCAATTGTTTTTACTTTCACTGGAATTAGTCATAAATGTCCTATCTACACAGAACATAATTTGAAATTGAAAACATCGAGTGTACAATATGTATTTATCGGAAGAAATATATATTCATGATCCTAATTTAGAAAAAAGAATATATATTCTAACAATGTGCTATTTAGTATTTATTTAAAGAAACGTATCGTTTTCTTCGGCGAAGATAGACAAATTCCTTTCTGTTGGAAACATTATATGCTGATCCTATCATATCTTGTGTTTACATCCAACCCTGGACCTTTGTTTTTGGTGTCATACTAATCATTTGCTGGTATAACAATAAGTCCTCGATACCATATACATGTGTGTTGTGACATGCGGAGGTTTCCAACAAAAGTCTTAACTAGACTGCCTCAGGTGAGTTGGTAAACATTACTTTAAAATGACTCAAAGGTTAAATACCGTTTAATACTCAGTTTTCAATTGACAGTCAGGAAAACTATCTACTTTATATTAGATTGTAACTCAGATCATTTAATAAACAATTTACGCTTTAAAAGTTAAAGAAGATATCGGCACAAACATGTTATATTACGTAACTGTTTACTCGGCAGGTTAAAGTAAATCCCATTGACATAACAATTTAAAGACATATTCACTGAGAAAGTTGCGACAAACGTTTTGTCAATAAGTTTAAAAAAAAAGATTAGCAAACAGGAATATTTAGGCACTATTTTGTCAGAAGACAACCTGATCGATCCATAATTCAAATCATGTACAATTAAAAAAATGTTACATGAGCCTGAATTGTAACGAAGTCCGATTAAGATGTAAGATTAGGATTGATAACATTCGAAAATTTACATTTACATTTATCCTCATCCGTGCCTATTAAAGTGGTTGTCTACCTGCTGATTTTTGTTTTCTCTTCAGATGGTTTTAAGCACAGATTAGCCGGATACGAGCTTTATGTATCAAATACCACCAATACGCCGACAGACGGCGTCCCCTGTTTTCAGGACACTAGTAGTACTAAAAGTGCTGTACAGCTGGTGGTGACACACCAGTGCCCGTATGTAGGTCGGTATGTGACAGTCTACAACTACAGAAACAACCCAAAACGATACAACTGGTACAGTGATTATGCAATATTGGAGCTTTGTGAAGTTCAAGTATATGGTGAGTATGATTCTGTCTGTTAATGGCTGACATACATGATTTGATGAAGTGATGCTATGTAAAACGTATATTTTCTAAAATAAAACAGTTTTTTCCTAGTTCAAATCTGCTGTACATACACAGAAAAAAAAATATGAAACTGTCAAACGTTTTGGGAAAAATATAATTGTTTTCAGATAATGTCAGATTGTACAATTATTTAAACAGAAATGGCATTTTGACTGATTCATTAATGTTCTACATACCCATACAAGATAAATATGGGTAAAACAGTAGTTGGTTCCCCTGTTATAATACATTAAAGTTTTGTTGAATAAACGTTAAATTGTGTTGGATTTTCACTTTATTCAATATTTATCAGTATGATAATATGATAATGCCTTTCTTCGCTGAAAAATTACTATCTTAACTTATTAATTCAAGTAATCTAATCAATGATTCAAAAACATGTAGAGCTATGAGGCCATCGGATTTCCTCTTGCATAACCTGAAAGGCCCCTATAATTCCATATCATATCCGGTCATATCTGCGTCCATTATTTGTTTTCCTCCAAAAATACGAGAATTTCTATTGATAACTTGTGAACAACAATGGCATAATTGGTTTGAAAATATAGTTGTTCCTTAGCTCTACCTGATTATAGATGTTATATAATGAGGCTGGATTACGTTATACTGCGTTTCTTATATAATATGTTTATCGGGGTATTGTAGATGATGCTTAATGCGAAAACAATCTGATGGGAAAGGGAAATTGATTCGTTTGTCAATGTATGTACTAACGTGCTTTCATTTGTCTTTCAAACAGGATGTCAAGCAGGGAAATACGGCGACGGAAACTGTAACATTCTGTGTCCACCAGCGTGTTATGGTGGTAACTGTAATTCCAAAACAGGAGCCTGTTTCTGTAAGTTACCATTATATAAGCACATATACAATATCGACATTCCTGTATCACAATTGAGATAACTTGTGAACCAATTTAAACTGGGCTACTGGTGTAATTGTTTAACGGAAGGCTCAATTTAACAAACGTTTTTAAAAATGTTTTTACTTGACGTGTCCATGCATAGATGAATGTACCATTAATATTTCGCACGTAAACAAAATGTTGGCACCGCGGAGTACACAGGAAAACACAAAAAATAACTTGGATTTGACAAGTATAATATAACCCAGTTTTTTTATTTTTATTTCACCTTTGTCCGTCGGCATGCGTCCTGCGTCGTGCATCTGTCGTAAACAATTATCATTTTCGACTCTTTCTCCAAAACTGCAGAACCAAATTCAGTGAAATTTTACACAAGGCTTCTATGGCTAACGGTCAATCAAAATTGTGAATTATATGGGCCCCATTCTCAAGGTGCCTCAGGGGTGGGGCCATAGGGTTGGATCAAACACTCTTCATAGATGGAGGGGTCTTATAGTGCTTTACCACAATTGTGAAATTCATGACGCTTGAGTAAACTTTACTATAGTTTATATAAAGAAATCATATTTTTGACTATTACTTGTTTGATTTGTATTGGAATTCAGTCAAACTTGGTTAACATTATAGACATGAGATGACAGTTTAATGGTATACATTGTATTGGCCCTGACTGAGCCCCAGTGGCTAATGGGCGGGGCAAAAAAGGTTCAAATTGACTGAAAAATCTTCTTCTCAAGACCATAAGAAGGTAGAATTGAATTATCTGCATAGATGGAAGGTCTTAAGGGGCTTTACCAGCATTGCGAATTTAATGACCCTGGGGTCTTATGTTTGCTCCTGGGAAAGGGGTAAACTTAACTGTAGTTTATATTGCGAAATAACATTTTTGACTATCATTTGTTTGATTTTTATTGGAAAAATTCTACTTTTGTTAGCATTATCAGAATGGGATGACAGGTTACTGGTATGCAAATGTTGGCCAAGACTGACCCCTTTGACGGATGTGTGGGGCTAAAAAGGGTCAATTAAATGAACTGAAATATTTCGAAACTTAGGTGACCGTCAAGGCCCATTCGCCTCTTGTTTTTTTTTAAAACATTTTGTCAGAATGCCTGTTTCAACAGATATGCCGCAGAAGACATTTTTTGTGTTTTACACCGTAACGTCAACATGCAATACACAACGTCTACCACATGAACGAGCATTTCACAATGGTGAAATATATTTTAAACACTTTCGTTCCTTTCAGATTGCTCCCCAGGAAAATATGACTCCTACTGTAACTCGGTTTGTCCCTCGAATTGTAACAACAGTCTTTGCACTAAGGACGCTGGCGCCTGTTTAGGTATGAGTCAGTTAGACATTACACATGCGTGTCAATGTTGTACTTTTTAAATTAACATGAGAAAATACCACTATGTCTATGAATATGCAATTAACTCGTGTCATCATCAAATACAAGTACCATGCAAATATTTTCCATAAACACGGTGATTGTGGATCAGTCTACAATGCACAACGCAGTAGGTGAGGAATATATAACGGCACGATCTGGCAGGTTTCCGATTTTGCACAGGGGTTCATTACAAATAATATGACATATGAGATGTGTCGCACACATATAGATATATCTACAAAAGAAAGAGATGAAGGTAACTTTCTGATCTACCTGGGGCGCCATTGGGGAAGATTTTCTGAAATCACGTAACAAGTCGCCTGCTGGGTACACTTAATAGTACAAGGTTACTTCGAATTCATTATCATATTCGCTAGCCAAGGCTTCTGATTGCGTTACACCCCATTGACCCTGATATAGTCGTGTTTAAAGCGTCGCGCCCTGGAATCCCACGACATCCAATCAAATCGCGTCCTACATTCAGGCTTGGTTTTGAAGTAAACAAATATTGCGGCGCCCAGTACGGAGATACCTTGTCGAATATGCAATTGCAGTTTACCTAAAAACAGTGACGTATGATATTTGGGGAAACACTCACAGTGTTCGATGAACTAAAAGGAAGTTATGGATCACATATCTCATCAAAATGACACACGTCTCCATGTGTGTTTGTTAACATAACGATGAAGAACACGTGTAAGGCTTGTTTTGATTGTTTGAAAATGTCATGCGTATAGAGCGATAATTTCGAATAACCGCTTGAAGGCCAGAGCTGACGACTACATCGGCCGAGGGATCGTGGAGTGTAACACAATCAGAAGACTTGACTAGCGAAGATGCTACATTGTGTGCGATCCATCTCGTATATTCCTTCATTTAATACGACCTATTGTAAACTAATGCACATATATTCAACAAATAAGCTTACATATACCAGAATGTTTCATAACTGAACCACATATCACCGTTCATTTCACAACAATATTCATTGCGGCTTTAATTTTTAAAAAAATCTATACCCAGGGAAAGATATATAACGACTGTCCATTTTACCATTTTGGAACTTGTCTGTGTTGTTGAATACCTCATGACAACAGTAACTAGTAAAAGTGCTAGTAAATCTCATGATGGAAATGTACTTCTGGCTCGGTGATTTCCGTTTTACGTAAAACTAACTTCAAATTTTTATTCAAACTATTTACCTTGCTGTGTCAGTGAATAGTAAAATAATATCCGTTCAAATGATAATCATTTCGCAAAGTTTTATGTTTTCAGATTGCATTGCTGGAAAATACGGAATCAAATGTGATCAGAGCTGTCCTGCAAATTGTAAAGATAAGTTGTGTGAAAAGTCAACGGGAAACTGTATAGGTGAGTAATATCTTTCCACCTTAATTTGGTTGTCAAGAAGTGGCGCAGTGATTCTCTCGTTTTGATTGGTTGACTTACTCAAGCTGAAAGGGTGGTTATTTCAAATAACCGCTAGAGAGCCAGAGCTGAGGACTATATCGGCCGACATGTCTTGGAGTGTAATACAATCAGAAGCCCTGCCTAGCGAAGATGCTACATTGTGTGCGATCCATCTCATATATCCTATCATTGATCACCATATCCTGTACACTAAGGCACATATAGTCACCAAATACACTTACATATACAACAATGTTGAATAACTGCTACATATATCACCGTTCATTTCACAACAATATTCATTGCAGTTACTAACAAAAATTTAAAATCGATACCCGGTAAAAAAAATTACGCCGACCCATTTTACCACTTTGGATCATTTCTGTGTTGTTGAATACCTCAACACAACAGTAACTAGTGAAAGTAACAGCAAATGTCATGAAAAAAGTGTACTTCGGGCTCGATGATTTCCATTTCTCTTAAAAAATCATTCATTCTAAACGTTGTTTACTGTTATTAGTTTTCATTATGCAATATCCGAATACAAACGAGAACGTTCAGAACACGACATAAAACTTTAGCTGGTGCAGACGCAACGTGCAGACTGTTAATAATGTGACGTCATAAGAAAGATGAAGTTGCTACAATATGCATCAATGTATACTTTACATCAAAATATTAATGAGCTACAGAACAGAGTGCAGCATAAACTCCCAGGCATGAAAAAATGCTATGTAATCTAATCTTTAAATAATAAATTAACTATTAATTGTTAATTTTCGTTTTCTGTTGAAACATTAAATGACCTGGGACATCAATTCACAGGGAAGAGAAATACACAGTCCTTATATTATATTTTACAAATGTGTCATTTAAATCTTGATGTTGTGCATAGAAGTCTACAATGAATTACGAACGAGATACTGGAGTTTGTTGAAATAGGTTACCGCTACATACTTGAAATTGGAAAGAGAGCAACTCCACATACAGTATAATTGGTTATGCAATTCCTCAGACGCAACGCGTCCAATGTAAACATGCTTGTCCTGCGAGAACGTCAACGGTTTCTGTGACTTTCAGCAACATCTGTTTTTAAGGTACAATAGTTCTCTCTAAAATCGAGATGGTATTTTATAGATTAAGAATTTCATAATGACGTATATCCAATGTTCAATTTTAACAGCAATAATACTTTCATGATAATAATGAAAAATCTAAATAAAACAATAAAATACATGCAATGACTTTAGCTTCAAAATAATACTATCAGTATGACAATGAGTGTGTTTAACTCATGCTGTTGAGGAAAATAAAAAGCCGTCTAAATACCCATTAGTTTCGGGGGACATTGGGTAGAAAATACACAGTACACGTATATATGAGTCACAGGTCATAAACTACGTCAAACACGTGTTTCTTGTTTACAAACTGATGTGTACATGAATGTTTATGAAGGAAATGGCTTAAGATAAGACAAATACACACTTTACCTGTAAAAGCATTTATTTTGGTTCGATGAGGTAATATCTAGTTACAATATCTATTTTTTTCAGCAGAAGGGGCCGCGGTGGCCGAGTGGTTAAGGTGTCCCGACACTTTATCACTAGCCCTCCACCTCTGGGTTGCGAGTTCGAAACCTACGTGGGGCAGTTGCCAGGTACTGACCGTAGGTCGGTGTTTTTTCTCCAGGTACTCCGGCTTTCCTCCACCTCCAAAACCTGCGTCCTTAAATGACCCTGTCTGTTAATAAGACGTTAAACAAAAACAAACCAAACCAACCAAATTTTCAGCACGGTAACAAGTGTAACTTCGAGCAGAACCTCATTACGAACTTGTCAGTCTGTTGCGTCAACTGTCAATTTATCCCGCAGATCTTTCCATAACCAATGCATATTCCTCGTTCGATTCGATTAATACGGCCTCCTTCGCTCGCTTACATCTTTAAAACTAGTTGCCACTATTTAGAAGAATTAATATGACGTTCTCTATTTTGTCGTGTCCTCATTTTCTCGCCTTTTTACCCGTTAGCTTATCATTAACTCGGGAAGTTGTGTACGCGATTTTCGTTTTCTTCGTGAACTTATTAAAAGTCGTTTGCGGCGATGGATATTTTTCAAAATAGGCTTTGAGTGTTGTATAACTCTAAAGCTAATGTATTTTACAAGCTGGGAAAAATACAAGATTCTCGTATACTTTTTTATAGCATGAACTCATTTCAACGACGGAAAGCCCCTTTAAACGCAGCTAATGATGTACGTGTACTTTCAAACTCCCTTAGGTTCAGTTTGAATAGTTCTACAATATGATAATCAGAAAACCCGTTTTAGAAAATATTTAAGTGTGGTCTGAGGCCAAACGAGTCTTTAATAGAAGTCGAAGTCTTTGATGATATGTGTTCAATAGAATATGATTAAAATTATTACCATTATACATACAAGTTGAATTTATACATACAGGATAATACCGATTATAAAATAACACACGTTCGACGAAGTAAATAAATGTTATTATAAATATTTTCCAGATTGTGTTCCTCGGCAGTACGGCATTAGATGTGAACAGAAATGTTCTACAAATTGCCAGGACCGACTGTGTGAGGTCAACGGGAACTGTTATGGTGAGCAACAGCTTTCTAACTTACGAACATATTCGTGAAATCATAATTTGGTAAATTTTAAATATAGATTGTCATCAATGAATTAACGATTATAGTCATTAATATTGCTAAGTCAACATCATGGGTTAAAATACTTAATATTTCCTAATTCGATTAAATTCCGGTGTTTTGATTCACAAGTTGTAATATACTAGTGTTTCGTATTACTTTTTCTTTTTCTTTTCTCTACTTTTTCCTGAATATTAATAAAATGTATGTATTGTTTGTATGGTGTTAACATTTTACAACCAAGAGATACAAGGTAAGATGAAGATTCCTCCCTTGTTGTCTGTGATTGTAAACTTTATGTGTTGTTGTATTAATATGCGTTAAATTAATAATCATTTCCTTTAATTTCCCTTTTTTTAGTCTGTGTTCCTCAGAAGTACGGCCCTAAATGTGAACTTAACTGTTCTACGAATTGCCAGGATAGTCTATGTGAAAAAGACAATGGGGAATGTTATGGTGAGCAGCAATTCTATATTTTAAATGGAAACATTATGTATCTAAACATAATGGAACCCATGCAGGTCTCGCAGTCATCAGAGCAAAGGATAGTAACCAAAGCATTGGCTATCATGTCACTATTGGGCAGTCTGAGATGTTCATGTATTAAAATGACTAAGTTTGTGGTTTAGAACCTTATTTGTTGTCGTATTAAACCAATTAGGGCAATTAAGATGGTAATACTATGACATCATATAAAGTATCATTTTCTATGGAGAAACTTTATATTTTACAGACTGTATTCCTGGAAAGCACGATACTAACTGTGATCAGAACTGTTCAGGAAATTGTAAGGACCAGGTGTGTGAACGGGACACAGGATCATGTAAAGGTGAGTTACTGTTTAATATAGATAGTATACACAATACAATGTAACCTATCATAAGATATAATATTTCGTATGAATGATTGACGTATATGATGATCGAATACGCCGCTGTGAGGAAGGCTTTGGGTTCTGTCTCCTGGCCGAGACATACCAGAGTCTTTAAAAATGGTAGTTGCTGCTCCTACTAGGAGTGGGACGACTGGTTCGCCCGTTGTCAGTATAATGTGACCGGGTCGGGTGTGCTGCTGGGTGTCTTCGGCAGTATGTTTCAGTGAGGTGGCACTATTAATCGGCAAAAGTTCCAGCCTATCACAAGGAGACTTAACACGAACATACCGCAGCCTTCCAAAACACACATACGCACTCGCAACACGCATTCATGTCGCACGCACGGGAGGCCGTCCTTAAATGACCTTAGCTGTTAATAGGACGTTAAACAAAATAAACCAAACCCAGCCAAGATCGATTACGTCCCTGTTTATGTCAAAATCGCATTTCAATATTCCGGGAACACGGTATTTGTTCATTGTATCAATAAATTTGTCTTCAAAATTTTAACAATTGCGTGTTATATATTGTGCTTATAATCTGATAAAAAGTAAACTATGATCAATTATGGATTCTTATACTTTCAGAATGCGTTGCTGGAAAGTACAGTAATGCATGTGATCAGGACTGTCCTGGAAATTGTAATGAGACGTTGTGTAGAAGGGACTCAGGACACTGCATAGGTAAATAACACTGTTAAATGCCTACACCAATCGTGTGATATTCCTAGTTGTTCAGTCCGGATATACAATATAAATAGACCAAGAGTCATATTGCCTGATCTCCTTTCATTAGCTTCTGTCCTAGAATTTCATTTCTTTTATGAACCAAGATTGTATTGGTCTCAGTTGTTTGAATGTGTGAAACTAACGCCTGGTATCCCATTAAAATAATTAGCTTAAATTAACTCATATACACTGTATATATATATAATTTCTTATATAAGCAGTATTTGCTTTTTCTTTTTATTTCAGTTTTGAATCTCTTAATATTTTTCTTTACATTTTTGGTATTAATGTTTCAATATTCAGATGATAACAAAATAGATGATTGAAAAATATGTCGCAGTAAGGTCTAAAATCAGAGCATTTTGATGGCAAATCTGTACTTTCAAATTTGACATCTTATTGAAGTATTTTTTGAGTGCTTTACAATTTCAGAATTTATAATTATAGCAGAAAATTACAAATTTCTAAATAGTTTCAAACAGCGATGATATTTTTACAAGTTAGTTGGAAAAGCAGCCACTGATAGAAGAAATGGTATTTATTGATTTGTCAGAGTTCTCCTCTTGATAAATCTTGATATAATGGTTTACTAATTAAATCGTTACATATCTTGTACATAGCAAAAATTGTTACATAACTGAAAAAGCCTGGACCAATCCAGTAATATTTCAAATTCTTCTCATTCAAAATTATACTTTTAGCAATCCTATTTCGTACTTTAAGACAACCACATGTAACTTATCAAACTGTTACATGAGACTTATTGGACAACTACAGGGTGCTGTCCATGACAATAGCTGTATATGCATGCAACAATGGATGACATCACAGCTGTTTTCTAGAGTTTTTGCTTGATGTCATTTTATATTTTGAGCATTGAAGAGTTTTTATTCTATGCCGTAGAAAAATGGGAGACTATTTTGTACGTCTTTAGAAATTAATACACGTTTTTATTTCAGAGAAATAGAAAGACTTTTTTTCTAACCCCCTTACACTTATCGTTATGAAATCGTTTATTTATAAAGACGCCAGCTCTTGTTTTTGCAAAAAAAAACATCTGATACCATGTTCATGTATTAACTGCACAATACCAAATGTCATCTCAACATGACCAAAACAACACGTTGATGAAAAATGCGAAAGAAGAATATCTGGGACATAAACACTTTAAAGAATTACTTTCTTATCAGCACTATTTACTTTGCAATATTCCTTGGAATATGATAACGACATGGATATGCTGAATAAAGTAGTAATATTTGATTGGTTAAAAGCTGTAGAATGTGTCCCAGGAAAATACAGCAACACTTACGATCAGAACTGTGCTGACAATTGTAAAGACATGTTATCTTATTTTTTAAGTCCTACTATTTTCTGACTTTATCGAATCTTGTACCCAAGGACTGGTCTCATTTCTTTAGTTTATTAGCTAACCGGTTACGAGTAATCGAGAGCTAATGCTGTCACTCCGGCGTCCGCGTCCGCGTCGGCGTCCCACCCCAAAACTTTAAGTTTTGGGGATCAGTTTTTGGAAAGCTTCTAAGTCCAAAAGTATACACCTCACACCCTTCTAATATGGTTGATACATTCATTAGAGGTCTAGGAGTAATGTTATGGCAAAATCATGCAGAAAAAAATTATGATTTTCTCGCATTTTACCATTCTATGAACTTAACTTTTTTAACACCAAAATCCACTTTAAAGTTTTCAGGGTAATTCCAAAATTATGCTCGCACACCCTTCTAATTTGGTTTATGCATTCATTAGATGTCGTCCAGGAGTACTGTTACATCAAAATCATGCAAACAAAAATTGTGATTTTTTTGGCATTTTACCATTTAGTGGACTTATTTTTTTTGGCCCAAAAACCCTCTTTTAAGATTTTTGGGGTAAGTTTTGGATAGCTTGTAAGTCCTTACCCTTCTTATTTTGTTTATACATCCATTAGAGGTCTAGGATATTAATATGTGACGTACAATTTCAAAATGACATGCTTATACATACATAAAAAATGAATGCATAGTATGATTGTTGCCGCCGGTGAGCTTTCGCAATCATTGATTGCACTTGTATTGACTAGGTAGCACTCTACATTAAATAAGACAAGCGGCTTTTGCCAAATAGACAAAATCGGTTAGAGTAAGGGTTAGGGTGAACGAGTCTGTCATTACCATTGCTGGCATTCACAAGTGTGGCTTTAACGCATGTGGGTTAATGTTGCGTCCCATTTTGTTGCTGATTAGTGTATTCATGTAAAATATACATTGTTGTACATTGTTGCAACTTGTACATTCCAATGACGTCACATTGTTTACAGATCCCGCGTTGTGTCTGCACTGCCTGACACGAAGGCTTCATTATGTGTTTTTAGTGTTTTTGTTAGTTTTCTGATAATTCAATTGATCAGGAATGATTAAACAACCCCAATCAATATGAGGTGTGAATGTAATTTTAAGTTTAAACCGCATGTTGCGAAAAATACTTCAACTTTCACTTTGTCAGTGCATTCGTGATCGCAGCTTCGATCGGCTGTCATGGCAACGACGAGGACGGTGGTTTCATCACAGTGACGAATTTACAATCTTGCATGTGTACAGCCGAAAACTTCTAACTATACCTTATGTTTTTGGAAATCATCTGTAAATAATTAATTGAATTAATTTCGATCCATTGCATTCGTTTATTAACGTTTGTTCGTTTCTATATGCCGATTTCGATACTTAAAACACTGAAGAGTTCCAATATTGGAAAATGAACATTAACACTTGCTCTATGAATCGTCCTAGAGCACCCGACTACCCTAAATCAATACTTATGAAACAGGTAAGAGCGTGAAGGTAATTTTATGAGAACAACGAAAAGTGCTGTACACTCTTACGAAAATGACAAACATCGTCAAAATTACTTAAAAAGTAGTCAATTAATCGGCACTTCTTCAATTAACACTAGTTTACAACGCCGTTATGTAACCATACTTGAATAAATAGAAGAATGTACAGCACTTTTTCTCGGTTTCTTAGCACGATGAATAAGTGTATCATATTTGTTTGTACGAGAAAATACGTTGGTCGGGTGCTCTGGCCATATTTACCGACCAAGTGTTAATGTAGTCCTTCGTGCCGGTCACGTGACCACGCGAGAACACGAGGAACGACGAAAACATCCCGATAAAGACGTTGGACACCTAACATTAAAATCCGATCAAAAAAACAAACAGAACTAACCGGGAAATCATTAAATATTGAATTAATATTAAAACATGACGTTTTTTGTACTTTTTAATTATAAATGCAACATTAACCCACATGCGTAAATTGATTGACCATCCGCCTTATTCATCTGATCTCGCTTCCCAAAACTGAAAACAGCTATTTCAGGCACCCTAACCCTAACCCTAAAATGCAGTTGATGACTTTCTGAAATGCCAAGAAAAGGAATTCTGAATTGAGTCAACTAAACACGGCTGGCCAAAGTGTATATATACTGAAGATCCTTCAATATGAGGCTCACAATTTATCAATCAGCCCTCATAAACATCAACTTCACGTTTAGCCTGTAATTTCCCATTAAACGTAATTGCCATGCAAGTAGGTCCCTAGCCCTAACAGGAAACAATATATTTGTTTTAACTTATGGCCACCGAAATCGTCAAATAGTTCCGATATTGATTTATAACTTAATTTATATATTTATCTACAAAACATCATGGTAATGCATAATCATGCAGCCGATAAACACCGACTGCGGCCTTCACCTTTTATACAAAATCAGCACGCGTACGGTCGATCAAATTTCCTGAACTGTTTATTGTTTCATATTTTTGAATTGAAGAACAATATAGACGGAAGTTAAGATAAATAATGTGAGTACAATGTATACATTTATATTCTTATACTGTATATATCGTTTCCATAGAACATTATGCTGTAATGTGAACGACTCCGTGTGGCAAAGATAATTTTACCCATGAATTTTGCTTTGATCTGAAACCGTGCACAATATTGTTTATTAAATAAACGAATAATTGTTATCGTGTACAATTAATTTCATTGTTATTATTTATTGTTTATTTTCGACCATGTTATCAAGCACTTGTTAGGCATACAGAACCAGATAAGCCGAACCATCGGATAAGTCGAATATTTTGCTTGGTCCCGTGGACTTCGACTTATCCGAGTTTTACTGTATATCTTATCATAAACAGTAAACAGCGATAATGTATATGATGTATTTATAAAATACTGCAAATTGTTATTTAGTATTCGTTTCATCGATACGTTAAGAGTTTGGCATTTCAAAGGTTTAAACATCAAACAGGAAGTGCGCATTAATGTTTCTGATAATGACGTCGCATTTCCTCATAAGGTCGTATATAAAAGCATAATTAACTTTCTTTATATATTGATACATCGATATATTATGTCATATATTTTATTTCTAGGTTGTACCAGAGGAGTTTACGGTACAAACTGTTCGATGACATGCAATAGCAGTTGTGCTGAATGTGATCAGCTAAGCGGGGAATGCACGGGTAAGTTTATTTATAGCAGCGTTGGTGGAAAAATTACATATGTTATCAATTGTTTAAACCATAATGATAATGGTGTTGTTGTTGCGTTTGCAAATATCTTATAATGAAAAACATATTAACTGCGTGCTTTGAAAATATTTTTTCTTTGACTATCAACAGAATGTAAGGCGGGTTTATACGGAATGAAATGCAACATTACATGTGGATATTGCGGCATCTGTATAAAGGACACTGGCATATGTATGACCGAATGTGATTCTGGTTACAAGGGACATTTCTGCAATACAAGTATTTATTATTTCATATCTGTCAATAAACATGTGTAACTCAAGAACTGCAGCATAAGTAAATAATAGTTATCAATATCGACGTATATTTCATTGGATATTAATGAGGTCGCGATGAAAAGGTTTCACATCAGCGTATAATTTGTTACCGAATAAATAAATAAATAAATAAACAACCATTTGTTCCATTGACAGGGAAATAACAACCATCGTTGAAGAGTTTGGCCCGGCACACTCGATAAACCCCGTGCTGGCCAGCCAAACTCTTACACCGAGTTTAAAATATGGCTGTACACGGTAAAGACCGATGTAAAATTATATTAGCTATAAATACTTATTGTATGCTGAATAGGCAAAATATGCAAGTAGATAAACAAGCTTTAGGTTGAATACATAGGTTTGTGGGACAATAATTATCTCAGATATTCCTTATGTTGCATATTCATTTTTGTTTGTTTAAATCTTATAATCATTCAAAAGTCTTTAAAGTTTTTTTTTCTCTGCAATAGGACAAGCCAAAATATCCGAAAGTCCACCACCAACAGTTGACGCGGGGCCAATAGTAGGTGGTATTGTAGGGGTGTTTGTTGTCGCTGGCATCGCTATTGTTATTGTCATCATCTTCAGAAGGTAATGTTTACAGTTTTTGTTGATAAATTACACATTTATATCAAGGTTTTACACATTATTCATAACTTATATGACAGTTTTTACAATGTTTAATCAATATGATTGCATACATGTATAATGATATATTTTAAGATATAATATGTATGTACACAATGTACATACTCTGTATAACGATTCTTCTTTCGCGAACATGACACGTCCATGAAGCAGAAACTCTCACCCTGTGTGTAATTCCAACCATCCAAAGACACCCCTCCTACTTTATCGAGATAAAGTTCACGATTTTATGAGCACGTAATACATTTCATTGATGAAATGGGCATAAACTTCGAGTGTTATAAACACGCTTTTCATCCTATTCGTATTGCACGAAAAGCCTTAGACTTTTTATTAAAGAGAAATATATATACGATTTATGATATTCGATGTATTTGTGCCATTTTTTCACAGACGTCGTCTGAGTGCCGGTAAACAGGAATCCTTTACCGATATCGGTCGTTCCAATGTACACGAGAAGAACGTATACAGTGAACCACCAGAAACAGAACATCTGTCTGTCAAATCTGAGTCGGCAGCGAAAAACATCTACAGTAATACACCAGGTGATGCTTTTTTAATCTTGATTTATTAATAACACAGAAACAAACAAAACATAAGAGAGACTTTTGATGTCCGAGCCTCGAATCTATACTTTACCTCATATCTGACCAGAAATATCCTCGTCTAATAACGATGTTCAAGTCAATATGCAAAATCGACCTCACTTAAAGAAATGTTTCGTTATTGCAGTGATACTTTAGGCAAAATGCTTATGTTTTTGTCGTTTTTAATGAATGCTTCATTGCCGACATTGTTTGTACTGTTTGTCCCTAATATGCATAAAATTACACCTATGGTATACGAAGATATTAAATTAACACCAGCGAATATACAACGAATAACAGGGTCCTAAAATAATCATATCATAAAAACTTAAGCTACGTACCAAATATGGGGGTGGAGAACAATAGAATTTCTCCGGGATGCAATTGAACTTAATTCCGGTTAAACATAAAAGATAAAAGGAGAAGTTCAAACGTTTGGGAATTGTAATAGACATCTAGTGTAAAGTATATAACCTATAATATTACACAAATTGTACAACATTCTGTCATTGGTTTCAATCGATCATTATTACTTTTGGCGATATGTTGAATCTTATACCTGTATAAATTACCGAGACATATATATATATATATGTGTGTGGTGTACGTAACAGATCCAGACGGGCTACCCGAGAGCTCCGCCAATGTATACGTAAACACTGAGCAGGTGGCCAGACAATCCGGAGCTGGTGCTAGCGTCTACTATAATGCCGGCCCTGTTGGATTTCCCGTCTCCAGTCTCAAATCTCTTGTTCAAACAAAAATGAAAAACAAGGCCAAGGCTTTCGAGGACGAATACAAGGTATGAATTATGTAATCTAAAAGAAAGAAAGCAGAAAAAAAAGACTCAACAAAAACCGAAAACAACAAAAACAAAAAATAGTACAACAATAGACGGTCAATACAATCATACTTGCATGTAAACATGCTTACATAGCAAAGCGAGACAGTGCACATATTTTGCGGCAATGTATTCTGTATTCATTATTTTTAGCTTACTGAAGTTAATTTGATAGGCTATATAAGCAGGAAACATCACCCCATTTTTTCCTTCTTTATTTACACACCCCGATGCTTTGAAGCATTCTTATAAAGGCGACATAAATAGATTTATTTCAGACATAAATAAAATAATACTTGAGAGATAACACAACCCTGTAGCATGATTTTATATTTATTATTCAAGGTTTGGAAATATTTAGGCCACGGCTTATAATTTAGCGAACATTAACTGCGTTTGGTTGGTTACCATTTACTCGGGCAGCCAACAGATAACTCACAAATTGGTTGGTATGTAACCAACAGATAACTCACAAATTGGTTGGTATGTTACCAACAGATAACTCACAAATTGGTTGGTATATGTTACCAACAGATAACTCACAAATTGGTTGGTATATGTTACCAACAGATAACTCACAAATTGGTTGGTATGTAACCAACAGATAACTCACAAATTGGTTGGTATGTTACCAACAGTTAACTAACAAATTGGTTGGTATGTTACCAACAGTTAACTCACAAATTGGTTGATATGTTACCAACAGATAACTTACAAATTGGTTGGTATGTTACCAACAGATAACTCACAAATTGGTTGGTATGCTACCAACAGATAACTGACAAATTGGTTGGTATGTTACCAACAGATAACTATTAACAAAATTGGTTGGTTACCAACTAGTTCACCAATAGATAATTTGGCTTTGCACCTGTTTTTCACAAATCAAGTTTAGTTCATTGTCACTATTTACAGTTCAAAATTTCTCAACATTGGTCGGTTAGCAACTAGCGCACCAACAGTTAACTTAGTTTTTTTCCAAAATAAAGTTAAGTTCAATTTCACAGTTTACGTTTCCAATACTCATGTTCAGATGAGATGACAAACCGTAAATTACATCACTTTAAAATGTTTCAACCTAGGCCTGGGTACAGCACCTCAGTTATGAACATATGTTAAACAACCGAAGCCTGGGAGCAGCACTTCAGTAAATTAAACTTCAGTTTGTCCTCGTTCAAGTTAATCTATTAAACTAAGATGGTGTTGTGGATTGAACCAAGCGCCATCTGGACCGCTCGGTTAAGTAATAACTTGACCGAGTGGTTCATTGCCACAACACTAGCCGTAGCCCAACCTATCTAATAAACTTATATATGTAAAAGCTAATAACTTTTAGGATAAACGGTATCTAACCCCCTGAAAAAAGCCTCTAAACCTCCTCTTATCGTGTTAAGAAAAGCATTACAACCAACCCTTAACAAATGTACTCCATCCGAGTCAAAAAGCCCAAATTTCAGGTCTGGATATTTAAGAAAATACCCACTTTCCTTTGTATCATTGTCCCGACAGCATTATTTACTCTTATACGAACTCTTTCCATAACCCCAGTGTTCCCTTTCCTATAGCAGCCCATAGGGATAGGGCCTGGAATTATAAAAATGTGTGTGTTTTTTTTTTTTTTTTTTTAAACTGCAGAGAACCTAGGTAAACTTGACTCATTTTGAGACAATTAAATTTTGTTTGGCTTGCCTCAGATTGATCTGCCCTGGGGCATGGAACCTAAACGGGGGTTGACTTGGTCCTATGGCCTCTGGTTACCACCCGGGAACCTAAATCTGTTCTGTACAGTACCTGGGCCCCTATGGCCGGCCCTGAAACCTTGTACCAAGGGATTGTTTCCCCCCACAGCCCAGACATGCATGTCTGTATCTATATGGTGACCTATAGCAACCGTTCATGTAATGATCTAGTCATAAGATTTAAGTGGTGTGGGGGATGTATACCCCTGTTGGTACCCCAGGAACCATATATATGACCCAAAGCTCACTATCTATATTTGACCACAGGGATGTTGGGTCCTGTTCTTTCCTCATTCGGGAATTGCTCATCATAAATCCGCTACCCTCCTTGCTTAGCCCTATTGAGTCTAATGTCGTACATATATTTCAACAACTCCCCAGCCCTTTCTGGGTGTGCATCTACATATATATACTTACAAAATTAATGAAGGCATTTGTCCATTTTTCTATGTCTTTGATTTTTGCCAGTGCCTTCTACACGATATCGCCTTTGCCTTGTGTACACATATAATCTTTCCATTATTTACGCCAAAGATTGCTCTGGTTTAGAGTTATCAATAAGGATTCCTAACTCTCTATATTTGCCATATCTGATTTTTTCTTTGACCGTATCTGTGATACATTCCATACATTCCATACACTGAGAACAGTTACAGGTTTGTCACATCACTGACCCATTTCATCTTGATTGGGTCAGTAATGTGATTGAAGGGGCCGCGGTGGCCGAGTGGTTAAGGTGTCCCGACACTTTAACACTAGCCCTCCACCACTGGGTTGCGAGTTCGAAACCTACGTGGGGTAGTTGCCAGGTACTGACCGTAGGCCTTAAAAACCTGGCATGTCCTTAAATTACCCTGGCTGTTAATAGGACGTTAAACAAAAACAAACAAACCAAAGTCATCTTGATTGGGCCCATCTCCTGCCAGTTGATTTCTGCCAGTACTGGTCCCAGGTCGGTTGGCCTGATCTGTCCCAGACTGGTGTTCCTCTCCTGTATTACCAACACCTTCTCCAGGCCCCGACCGTGTTGACTTCCACTTTTCTTTGGCTTTAGACATATTTACTGAAACTCCAATACATTAAAGACTTAAACTTTATAATCAGCAGCTGCACAAACGCACCTCCTTGTACCCCTTCACTGTACGTATTTTTTTCTAAACAGGATACTAATAAGTGGTAATTCACCTACCAATGTAATACTCCTCTACCACCTGCGACGATTGTATTTCATTGACCGAGCAGCGGCTTAGAATAATATAATAGACACCTTGTAGCGATAGATTTATGTCTCGTGTGTACACCCCCCCCCCCCCCCCCCCCCCCCCCCCCCCCCCCCACCCCTCCACGATAATCAAGTGTGAAGTTTTTTGTACCTGAAGACTAACCCGCAAGTATTCAGAAATATTTCAGAAATAAAAATGCTTTTTATGTTTATTTAACTTTATATTTGTCATTAAGATAGTTGTAACACCCCCCCCCCCCCCTCCCCCTTTGACTCGATCGTTACAACCCAACAATTAGTGTTTACCGATCAAATTATATTATCACTGCGAATAATGCCTCGTCGATACATATTAACCCCTAGAAATATCATTGTCAATCATAAAGTATTAAAACATCTTTTCCCTGAAGACACAAATATTACGAGCTTCGATAACTGTAACATGTCCGCCATCCCCCGGCTGCTTTATACCGTACTGTCAGTTTCATTTTTCCCTTTCCTCGCGTTACAATACGCACACCTCACCTTATTGTCAAAACTTGCAATGAAAAGAAATCATGTCTTTGACATTTATAGATACTTGAGCATGATAGACCTACTTTTTACAATTTTGCAGATTTACCTCACTGCAAAACAAATCACGTACCTTTTTGTTTTCTTTTTTTCTTTTGGATGATGATATCCTGGCGCCTCCTACCCACGTGTACACGGGAAATAACTCATGGCATATAAAAGTCTGGTAATACTTTAGACCATGGCACAAATGGGGAATAACTCGTATACATTGCACTGTAAATTAAAACTTATCCCATGAGAAAAAGAATCCAACCGACTGCTGCTAGAAATAAAAAACATTTATGGATGTACTTTGAGATACACAAATGAAGATATTTCATAATTGAGGAAGAGAGTCAATTTCAACACGTACAGGATTTACTTTATTATCTTTTCGTATTTTGAATGATGTTGTTGCCTTTAAAAAAAAAGAAGAGTTTGCACATGTACTTTTCTTTTATAGTCTATACCGTCTGGTGCTTTACATGAACATAAAGTTGGAATGTTACAACAAAACAAAGCAAAGAACAGATTTAAGACTACGTTTCCTTGTAAGTTTATTTTAATTCAATTATTAATCAGCAAAATCATAACAAGTCTTATATCAAGATGTTACTTTCTTTTCAAACAATTTAACTGTTAAACCCTTGAAATGTTTTAAGACCGATAGGTTCCTTTGTCAAGCTATGACTGAGTTGAACTTTCGCGCTTTATCGGTAGAGGAACTGCCCATGGTCGAATGATATGAAAATAAACATCACTGGACAGATACAAAAAGTTCACACAGTCATACATATGTAGCTTGAAAAATGGCAGTCGGTCTTGAAACGTTGCGACACGTCTACCAAGTTCATTGTTTGTGTAAAAAGTAACATATCGATATAACATATTTACCAACTCGTTCTTCCAAGATTTTAAGGAAGAATTATAACTTAGTTGTTACATCTATCACGTTTTTTGTTCATATGGGTGAAGATTAATTTGTCAAAAGTAACGAATTATTGAAATTGCAAACATATATAGAAATATGATAATCTTGGTATAGTTTTTTCTAATCAAGATCTTGCTGGTCACTGGTCAATGGTTTAACAGTCACATTTGACCACTTCTGAAGAAGAAGAAATGCATACAAGATATCGCATAAATCCTTTAAATATTCTACAATGGCTGATAAGTACATTATGATATCAAAACATTAAGATGTACCAATCTCTTGTAATGAGTCATCAGTGGTCAAAGTTGAAAATCAAAGGTCACACTTGGTTTCCTGGACTTTAATAAAGTATCCGGGGTATTTGTTTGATATTAGCGTCAATAACATCTAGGATTACCATATTTTATTTCAACGTCACCATCCTTTCTACATTTCTTTCTAAGTTATGTTATTGTAAAATGTATATCTGTCATACAATGGCGCCATGTTCTTTATTTTTTTACAGATGACCATTCCCGTGTGATTCTTGATAAAGTTGGAAAAGATCCACACTCCGATTACATCAATGCCAACTACATCGATGTTTGTATATTTTAGGAAAAATTATAGAACCACAACTCGATACTTACTTAACTTTGCTTGTCATTTATTTGTTTCTGTTTCCATCTGGGAGCTATGGTGGCATATTTCTGCCATCGTGTTATTTTAGGTCGCGTTACGGTAACACGACTTGTCGAGATAATTATGTCGACAAGTCGTGTTATTATGACGACCTGTCGCGATAATTTATCACGACCGGTCAAGTTAGGTTATCGCGGATCTCGACCTAAAATGTGCTTTTGCCCAGATATGCCATCTACTTATGTTGTCGAGATAGGTTATAAATGGACACCCAGCCGTCTCGGGCTTCAGATATTTTAAATATAACCGACACAAACAAATTTGTGTGATTGATTTGCAGATACTCCATATATATTTTAATGGTTAAAAATAGCTTTGAATTGATACTGATGACTTTCAGGTTTTTTTTTCAAAACTATTAACAAGTTATTGATTTCCACAGGCATTTAACTATATATATATATCTATATTGGTTGGTATGCAACATTTGATCATTGATAACATTCCTTTGTAGAACACATTATATGGTTCATTTTTGGGTTTAAATTCTGTTTCTTCAGATTTTGATTGGAATTAAAATTTTACTGAACATTAACTTTTGTTTTAATTTTATTCCAATGTGTTTTGTAATTTCTTTCCATACCTTTTAGATTTGCTTAAAAAAAAAATGAAATCATACAGGTCACCATTTTGGATAAATAATCAGACTGTGAGTATATTATTGAGGTACTGTACAGTAAGGAAATAAAATTGATGGATAATTTAGTTTTGCTTGAATACGTTTTAGAATTTTAATATTTATTAAACATAATGTGTGCTCTGGCCAATGTTGTTTTTGACAATATTCAATCTGGAGTATTATTATTAATACTTTTAAACCAAATAATTGAGCTGATATACCCATGTCTCAGTGTAAAGCCCGAGACGTTCCGAAACGGCTGGGTGTCCATTTACAACCTATCTCGACAACGAAAGTAGATGGCATATCTGGGCAAAGCACATTTTAGGTCGAGATCCGCGATAACCTAACTTGACCGGTCGTGATAAATTATCGCGACAGGTCGTCATAATAACACGACTTGCCGTGTTAGTAACACGACTTGTCCACGTAATTATCTCGACAAGTCGTGTTACCGTAACGCGACCTAAAATAACACGATGGCAGAAATATGCCACCATAGGGAGCGACAAAAAGGAAGTTTGCACTTTAGCAAATGGGTTATACTCAATACTAAAACCTTAGGGGAAAAACACTGCCCTACCAGCATCTTACTAAAGGAGTCTGTCAATTAAAAAAATCGGTTAATTCTAAAACAATAAATCCTCGATATCGCATTGAAAAGGTTTAAAAATGTCATTCCATTGGCGTTCCTACAAAGAATTTACAGTTTCCTTATCTAAACAAAATGTTAAATGTCAAAACTATACAAATCATAGATAAAGTGTCCAATACGATAATTTTCAGAGTTTTAAATTATAAAATATAATATGCTGAAATTATATGTGATTATAATGCTATATAATATTACAATATTTTTATCATATTTTACAGAGTGTTACAAAAACTGCGGAATACGTAGCAACACAAGGTATATAATGTGGTCCATTATATAGACAGGATACGTATTAAAGCAACAGAAGCTAATGCAATATTTAATAACCTTTAGAAATAAAGTGTTTGGTTTATATACTAATATCGGCGCAGAGAATTAAATATTTCGTTCAGAAATGTTTTACAACATCACAGGTGATTTTCTCTTATACAGCCATCATTTTTAAATGGAAACCTTTAATCTAACACACCGTAGAAACAAGAAATACATACTCTTTACCCCTATGCAAACATCTGTAAACATTTCAAATTATGTTTTAGGACCGAGGCCCGGCACTGTGAATGATTTCTGGCGGATGATATGGCAGCTACAGACCGCCAAAATTGTCATGTTGACAAATCTCATAGAAGGCGGAAGGGTATGGATTTTTTGTAACACTTTCAAACATGATTTGATGTTTAACGATTGAATTCAAATATAGGTCCCCGATAATCATCTTTTTTTTCTTCAACGACAGCAAACTACTAATGGTTGTATAGTGAGAAAATATTTGCATCTTCATTTTTATTGGCATCCTCACTTCATTAGTTTAAATAGCAAAATGTCACGTGATCAGTTTTGATATATTCAGCTTTCAATAATTAAAGGTAATTGTTTGGGTAGGGATTAAACTCGAAAACAAATTATACAGCAAGTCGTTTTTTTTCCGAAGTTGAAGGAAATTTCTTAAAAATTTCCTCAAAACATGTTGATCGGATTATTCTTTACAAATTTTAGCCGAAGTGCGACAAGTATTGGCCAGACGAGGGAGAATCTTTGACCACTACTAATTTCAACATTATCCTGGACAGGGAAAGATCATATGCCTTCTACGTCATCCGTGATCTTACAGTCACTGAAAAGAAGGTATAAAGGATACTGAAATATCAAAAATAAGAAAAGCTAAACCACATCTATTCATACATATATTACTACAAATTATATCTATAATTTTGATTCAATTTACTAATTCAGACGAAGTCAGTACGCCAGATACATCAGTTCCACTATACCACGTGGCCCGATCACGGGACTCCAGATCCAAACGAACTCGTTGTCTTCCACCGCCGTGTGATGAAGTACGGGACTGTCCTCACAGGCAAAATGGTTGTTCATTGCAGGTATGAAGAAAAGACTTTTACTAATTATATCCGTCCGCCCTTCACAAGGCTTCATTTTATTTCATCATGTTTGTCGTTTAAAGGGGGATTGTGACGTTTTCCTGATTTTTTCATTGATCAAATCTTTTTATTTATTCATTCATTTTGCTATTTTATTGCTGTTGTGTTATTGAGTTTTGACGATATCGCATCATCTGTTTGATGTTCGTTCTGACGTTGTTCAGTTAATTAATTAATGACGGAACCCTTTGGCAGTGCTGGCGTAGGCAGAACAGGAACATTTATTGCCCTTGATGCTCTCCTTGAATACGGGAAGGAGTCCGGACACATTGACGTAAAGCAATACATAAAAACCATGCGGAAGGATAGGATCAATATGGTTCAAACTGCTGTAAGTTACACAATAATAAAAAAAATATATTTTGATACTAGCTTTAATACTTAACAGATTTTATGCAAATGTCCTATTTCACAATGCATTCTTATATCTTCCTAGCAATTCAAATGTCTATGTAATAATAGAATCACAGTGATAAACTCTATTATGTACATAAAAAAATTTATAATATTTTAAATAGAGAAATCGTTCATTTTAAGCAAATGTCTCATTTCACAATGTCTTCTTTCATATTTCTAGCCATTCGTATTTTTATGTAGAGTTAATCTATATGCTCAGGAGGTATCAACTGGACATAAAATAATCGTCAATGGAAATAAGTATGTTGACTATATCATGAGATTACGTCTCTCGAAACCTTGTGTATTTTGTTTCGTCAGCAATCGACATTGGTCACGAAAGTCGTGATAATGACAACTAGACCATGAATAACAAATAGCTACACCGGAACGGTTGCAAGAATGTTAGACTAGATATTAAAAATTCATATAGCTTATTTTTTCAATAGTCCTGGTTGGCATTGCTTTTAGTAAAGATCAAGGTAATTGGTTGTTTTTGAAGAGTTGAAAAACTTTAAACACATGCATTTGGGTAACATATGAATCGACATGATCAACCAACTGTTTTTCGATTAAAAGATCGTCAACATATATATAAATAAAATTAAAAGACATTGCAATGTCTTTGGTGCCTTTTCTGGTGAAATGTCGTATAATCAAAATAAACAACGGTGTTACTAAACGAAATTTAGTTATTCTCATCCTTACATCCTAGGTGTAAAAAATGCACTCCAGTATTCATGCAGATTTTATAATATATTTTGATGAACACCTAATGCATAATTACGAAAAATTGCAAGAAAAAAAAGGTTATTTAAACATTGTCGTTTCATGTACATGTAACAAACATAGGATCATAAAAACTAATACAATAAAGAAATATATTATGCAATTTCAACATACACACGATAGCCCTAAGATTATCTCTTGATAAATCTTTATAACATTGAATTTCATGTAGAAATTATTAAACATTAAATGCCAGTAATACCGATTCATTCATTTATCCAGGAACAATACATAGCTATACACCAGCTCCTTATCGAAGCCTTCGATATGCCAGACACACTGATTCCAAGAATGAAGTACCACACGACACTTACTGCTGTCTCCAATGGCGGCCCAACGAACCAAAAAAAGCTCAGGAAGGAATATCAGGTACTATCACATCTTTACCTTATTCTACATTGATTAATCCCGTTTGATACCTATACAATCTCTAGAGAAAATTTACTATTAATACGATTGACATCTTCTATATTAGAATTCTGATAATATAGACCTTTAGAAAGTAAAATGATGTTATTTTTTCTACATCATTAGAAAAAGGTACATTTTACTTGCAGTTTACATAAAAAAAGATATCTACCAAGATAGCTCTAAATGATTTTGCATCAAATGTTCTATTTAGCTGACACAAACTATGAAAACAGCTTACGATGAGACAAGCTATAGAGCCGCCATACTGCCATCAAACAAAATGAAGAACAGGACCTTGTCAGTCGTTGCAGGTAAAAAAAAAAAAAACTTTCCAGTAAAAACTCTATTAACATGAAGCACTAAACCTGATATAGTCTTGTTTATTTGTTTGGCAAACGTATTCCAACTCAACAAGTTCTTCCGTCAAAGATGCCTTCCTTGCATAATCACCAATGAACTTACAGTATTTTACGGTAGTTCAATTTTTTCGTGTTTTATCCTAAATCAGCAAATTTAAAATAATACTTTATCTTTGCGATTTTATCGAACATTAAACAATTGTAGTGATGAATTGATTATTTTGTTAGATAAAAATCTTCTACATTACTCAACCAGTCATATACTACCATCTATGATTACAATTCGACTACTTAACTTCATATGAATTATCAGAAAGTGTTAAAGGAAAGGAAATATTGTGATTTATGCTTTCCTCTGGTTCTGTACAGTTGACAAGTTCAGGGCGTACCTTCGATCATATACTGACTGTAGAACGGACTACATAAATGCCGTGTCAGTGCCAGTAAGTAATATGCGTATTGTGTGACACTTGTTTCACCTGGTTGAAATGGATTAATTAGTATGTGTGTGCTATGTATGGCTTGTAAATTAATCAGAATAGCAAACAACTTTTGTTCTACCAGTTTTTCATTCTGCGTTGTCGACACAAGTGTTAGTTGGGTCTACTTTTATGATTATTCATTAAAATCTTTGGCAGTATCACCACATGAAACCAGTACACGTACCTAGTAATCGCTCATACATTGAGTGAATCTTTCATAGACATCAAGCTTTGTATTCTTTCAATAAATGTAACAACATTACAATTGTGATGTATAATGTCAAAGATCTCACATGCAATCAAACTTTCATTCATATACCAGTAGTCCTTCCGTTTTCTTTTGACCTAGTCATATACGTCAAAAACTGGGTACATCGTCACACAGACTCCTCTGGAGGACACCGTGGTGGATCTGTTGACGATGATAATGGACCACAGCTGTCAAACAATTGTCATCATCGATCCGGACGACATTGTAAGTGTATTTCCATATAATTGTAACGCAACGAAGAAGCTCGAGGTGCAGTTTATTTTAAAAAACACTGTAATTTCATCTGTTCATATTGGTATCATAGAATCATTTCAAACTGCAGACCCCTCGATTGGTAGCAGTAGTTTATCATTAATTTAACGTAATTGCATATTGACTTAACAACCTTTACATTTAAAACGTTACAATATTACAACTGGAAACGTATAAAATCTTACAAAGTACCTATGTCATATAAAATAATATTTGGTTAATTCATTATACTGACGAAGAATTCAGATTCTATTTGTAACATGAAAGCATAGACCTGAAAAATTATTGGATACCGTCATAATTAGCTTTCAATACGACATGCCTGTTTCGATATAGACGGTATAGACTTTCCTTGATTACATTAACGTTACAGCCTGTGGCATTATTTGTTCGTGACGTCACAGTGGTGATACGCATGTTTTTTGAGATGGTCCTCTCATACTCCAAAACATTTTCGTTGTGATAAAACAAAAAACAAATATTTTCTGGCATCTGTTTAAGGAAATGAACACTGTAAAATAGTTATTAAGAAGCCTTGTATTGACTGAAACATATTGATATATGACCATATCAGAATAAAATGCATTGTACTTATCTTAGGACTGGCTTCCAGGCGAAGGTGAAGATAAATCCTTCGGGAATTTTACGTTGGAACACAAAGGAAAGTCTTCAACAATAGCAAATGTCGATTTGCTAGAAATCGCAATAGAAAACGCGGTAAGATGGATGTTTTGCAGTGTCTGAAGTTTTTATGTGTCTTGTTGAATCCTGATTTTACAAATTCTGGCTTAACATATGTAATCTTAAATACTGATAAATTAACATGTGTATTTCTCTAATATGAAGGAATCTGAAAAGGCAGAGCCTGCGGAAAAGAGTTTTGCTTTTTAATAACATTTTGTGCCCCTCCCCAACTTGAAAATCCCTACCCATCATACATATAATCGCAGTCTGCGATCTTTCGTTATGTCCATTATACATTGCATGCAAATAACATATCTTTTCTAAATGAAATTGACTCCTTTCAGGAAAATAGCTTCAATGTCACTGTTAAAGTGTTCCATATGACTGGATGGGATAGAGAATCATCAGTCCCCAAGGATTCGTCCATGTTGCTTCACCTACTGGAACTTGTTGACAGCAGACGCAAATCGGACGATACCAAGGCAACAATAGTCATGTGTCGGTATGTAGTTTACCTTGATATTTATCTATAATAAACTTTTGTTAGACGTTATTAAATACTACTTGATATTGACGGTTGTTGGGGATATGGAGGAAAGGCATTAAGCTTTTGAGTCTGTGCTTATTATGCTAATATCATTCATGCTGCTCTTTTGATGTTTCAGTGATGGCTATTCCCAGAGTGGGCTGTTCTGTTGTATCAGTAATGCAAGAGACCAAATGAAGAGCGACGAAGAAGTAGATATCTTTCAGATTTCACGTCAGATGCTTGTGCGACGTCCAGCATTTGTGATCAATTTTGTACGTATATTGACATTTCCACCACCAGAATATTTTAACTTCTGTGGATAATATCGATACTTTCATGGCGGTCTTGATTGGATTGGGAATTGGCGTCCTGTTCAAAATTTCTATCAAACTGATTATAAGAGTCTTATCTTACCGGGAGACTCCATTCTCTATTTATTAATGTTTCTATTGCATTTGCCCCTCTGCTGTCTTCGTGGTTTTTTTTCAATTGAGGCATATAATCCACGTTTGTTCTTGCCTGGATGACGCGGAATCTGTTCTTATTTTGTAATTTCAAGCGGTCTGGAAGAGTAATTTCCCTTTTCCATCATTTTCTTATGCAATTATAATGGTCGTTATGTGTGTATCCTATGCATTTTCGATTGGTATGAAATTATTTCAAATTCAGGACCAGTACCAATACTGCTACAACGTGATCAAAGACTATCTGGATACCACCGACGTGTACATGAACTGATTAATAAGTACCTGGATACCACTGACGTGTACATTGACTGATTAATGAGTACCTGGATACCACTGACGTGTACATGGACTGATTAATGAGTACTGGGATACCACTGACGTGTACATGAACTGATTAATGAGTACCTGGATACCAAAGACTTGCACATGAACTGATTAATGAGTATCTGGATACCACCGACGTGTACATGAATTGATTAATGAGTATCTGGATACCACCGACGTGTACATGAACTGATTAATGAGTACCTGGATACCACTGACATGTACATCAACTGATCAATGACTACCTGGATACCATCGCCGTGTACTTGAAAACATGTATTTTAAACGGAGTATAAGGAAAGTTCTTAAATGTACTGCTTTCGCTTTAATAGTTTACCGAAGAATCATACTCTGGAATTGTTTCCGTAGTAAACAGCGATATATTACAGCTGTATTAAGTTTTAACAATGAAGTGAAAAGGCTGAATCATCCAAGGAAACTATTTTAGAAACTTTAGCTTGCTTTGGCGATTGTTACACTTTATCCTGTAAATATCTTAATCCTTCCATAGGTTAACATTTTTTTGTCAAGGACGCGACGACAACCAATCTAAGTTCACATATACATAACCTGATTGTTTTATCCATTAATCATCATGCATCTCACTCCTAACGTTAGGAGAAGTAATTATGCTGTTAGTTATACAGAGGAACATTTACCTCAGTCATGTATTCAATCAGATGACAAAATATTACTCACTTGAAATTGTATTTTATGATATTCACATTTGCTCTGCATCTTTCTATTGCTTGGTGACCGCTCCGTTGAACCCCCGGTCACGTTACACTATGAGAAACTTTGTTTACTTTTCGAATAGAAACAAATCAGTACTTAAGGCTGTCCAGCATCAGCGCCAAATTCAGCAATAAAACAAAATGTGAAAGAAGATTTAATAAAATACAGAATCCTTAACTTTGATTCCTCTAAAGTTTATACATCTACTGGAGGGGGAGGGTGTGTAGAGGGGACAAGTAAGTGTTCGGTGAGCCAGATTAACTGGTTAGGGATGGTTTTAAACTTAATGAAACCTTTTATGATTATGCATGTCTTCAAATGTTAAATGTTATATGAAATCAAAAGCGTTTAGCAGCTATGATAAACTTTTAAACACAACTGAATAGTCCACTATTTTCTCCGGGAGGGATGTCAACATCTTTAAATAGTAACTTTCAGTGAGGTTATATTGCATTATTTGATTGAAGTAAGTCGTGCGGAGATTATCGTATAATGGGCATCGCAAAAGATAATGAAAGTTTGTTTCATTCAATAATCCCCATGAGAGGACTTTCAATCAAGCCTGTCGAGTGGGGTAACTATTCATGGAGCTGCATTTCTTTCTGATATAACTATATCTACTTGGAGAGAAGAAGTTTAAAGGAACTTTTTAGGAATGGCCATGTGCGTGTTTCATAATTTTCCGTAACGATGGATTCGCTTAAATTTAACATCGGAAGATATTTTCAGCTTTTTTAGACGAAGGGAATCAAAAAATTCTGAAATAAAAACGTATGACAAAGCAATAGATGAAAGTCTTCATCATATTCTCTAGTAGCATGAGCATTTATATTCCCATCTTTATGACCAGGATTAAATATTTAAAAGTCTCTATTGATAAGATCCGCACTAGTTGCTGGACTATCAACAAATGTATACAAAGAAGTGTCATCAGCGAATAGCTTAATAATCGGCTGTATGTCATTGGCAATATCGTTAATAAAAATCAAAAACATCAAAGGGCCTAAAAATGATCCTTGTCGTACACCATCTGATATATTACGCATTTGACACTTTACCATTTATAACAGTTCCAGAATAATGTTTAAACCATTCCAATAAATTTCTACTAATGCCAAAAGATGATAATTCTAAAACTAAACCACTGTGCCAAACTCTATCAAAGGCCTTTCTGATATCGCAGAAGATCATACTAATTACTTTATACTTTTTATCTAACGCCGATTTACATCATGAACAATAGAAAGAAGATGGTATTAAGGGGTAGCTACGGCCATCTTGGATTGAGTACACCCTAACTGTCAACAGTTCTATTTAACAAAAATAACAATAAATGATGGACTTTTCCTATCATATCATCAATATGAATCATAAATAAATGATTCTAGATAACTTTCAAAATTTCAAAAGTACTCGCTTAACTTTAAGAGAATTTCAAACATGATTGTGAGAGGCTGCACTTCCTGAAATCTGCTGATTTTTGTTAATTCCTAGAAATAAAAATAAATTAGTTTAATATCCACTGCAGGGCCATTAGAGGAGAAAATCTTGATAAAACCACAAACAAAGTCATAACAGCTCAATGAAACAACAGTTTATTCCAAAAAATAATGTATTTAAGATGGATGTTCCACCTAGTATAAAGTAGTTCCTTGCTTCTCTATATTTAGAATAGGTAAATTCCCCTGTATGGTAACATCAAAGTGCCAAAATTTGAATGAAAGGGAGACAAATTCAATTTATTTCAGGATGAATATAAGACAGCTTTTTACCTATCATTTTTGTAATGACATTGATAAGATATATTCTCATTTTCTAAATTGAATGTAAAATTATTGTTGTGTTTATATACAACAAATACTTGGGTAACTAAGGCTATAAATATCTACTTATACATAAATAAATTTTTATTTTTACTACTGTGTATATGAATTAAAAAATTACCTTATTTTTGGCATACAATAGATATCCCATTACCAAACTTCTACAATGAAAACAGAGGATGTCAGCCGATATACACTGTCTTAAGTAGATACACGAAATGTGAATTTGTTTAATAATATGGCAGGACATTAATGTTACATTATGGTTTGGCTTGTGCGGTATGGACTTCATACTTGATAGTACAATATGTCCATAGTATTCAATTCTGACAGAATGAAGTGTTTGTTATTTAGACTAACAAGGGTATCATTCTTCTTGTTCAGCATGGTGTTGCAAAATGTAACCACAAAAAGAAGTACGTTGTCCGACATCTTAACTGTACACACAGCAAAGTTTCAAAGGACGAGATGCCATAAGTGAACTTTAAAAAAAATTTGGCTCTTGAAAGAGGAGGCCTCCTAGTGGCAAGAGCTGGTAACGATATATACTGTTTTAAGTGGTTTGAAAAAATAGAAAAGAAATATTGCAGATTTAAGATTGACTTAATAAAACAAAGACTAGCTAGGAGATGACGTGCCCGTTGATGGTAATGGGTTGTGAATGCTGATCCAGGTTTTACTCCAGTACTTTTGTGCCAAATTAACGGGGACCACGCAGCACCAAAATTTTCCCTGAGTGCTCCACCATAGCAACGACTGTGCCAAGATCCACGGTTGCATCGGTTATACAGCTTACCTCCATCAAACTTTGATCGTATAGCCATCCATGATTCTGCCAAGTTTATAGTGAAATTGCCAATAAGGCGAGAAGCTTTAGAAGCAAGGCGACTCAGTAGAACTATAACATCTCTCAGCAACTCCTCGTCTATACCAGTTGATACTGAAGGCTGGTATATCATCTGTTGGCCTCTTTTTACAAAAGTCACTGCAGTGCTCATGGTTACCAAACAAATGGTGGATGGAGTTCCTTATGCCGTGTTCAAGTTGTTGTGTGGCAGTTGTAGTGTTGACTGTAGATGAACGCATACGTATCGCACATCTGATTCCTTTAACAAGACACATTCTCATTTGTTTCGTTAGGTTCCAACGACATTTGTAGCGAGGCTTGGTTTCTACTAATTTCTCTAAATTTGTGCGCAGGCATTTACAAGCATGATTTCCACATTCCATTTTTGCCGCATGTCTTCCCCACACAGGTACCTGCTGCTGTATCCGAGCATAGACAGAGCTGTCCCTATCAGCGATTAACCGCATGTATCGGAGACCATGTGTATGTACATTCAGACTGTAGAAAGCCTTCTACAATAATATCCGCCTCCATAGCCTGGCTGGTGTCATTCCAATTACGAAAACATAAATGAGGGGTTATATCACAGTGTCTAGACTCTGCAGAGGAACAGATAAAGCAATGCTTATTGCGAATGCCGATGTGGTGAAGTTTGCAAGTTACCGCACCAAATATCACACCAACTCCACCAAGAGCATTATATGTATGTTTATGTGAACGTTTAGACCATCCTCCGTCACACACCACAGATATAGCTGGTACTCCTTGGTGGTAATCATTTCTCTCCATAGCTAATCGCCTTTCTTCAGCACCGGCTTCTAACATATCTTTTTTCAGTTCATGGTGCCACAAGTCACATATATCCTGCTCCAAGGAAGTATATTGACTTTTACTCATTCCTGGTAGCTAACATTTCATTTGTTGAGGAAAGTTACCAGTTACCATAGACCCCCTAGACAGTCCTAAGATTGATCTCGTACAATGAAGAATTGGGTAACTTGGCACTGGTTTCCATTGCAAATGACTGCCCACATCCACAACACGATATCTGGAGCTTGCTTGCATATCCATGTCGCATTTCCTCGGTAGTAACTGAAAAAGGAGACTTCCCATCTCTAGCTAACTCTCCAGCTGCTGGGCATACTGCACAGTGAATGGCTACTTCAGTCATATGACCTTGTAACAAATCCATATCGATGATTCGAAATCCATCTAGTACAGGTTTACTTTCAGCACTGATTTTTATCCGAGTTACATCTGGGTTGAGTTTTAATAATCTCATACGGCGTGATGTTGAACGGAGTCTTCTTACGAGAAACCTAAATGCAGGTTGTCCGTTGATAATTAAACATTTGCTAAAAACTTGGTAAGATGGCTGCTTCCTAGCAGTAGTTGACTGTTCAAAAATCACAAGTTTTGCCTGAAGTCGTTTTTGTTTCTGCTTATACGCATAAGAATTGATGCCTCTTGGTGCATTAAACTTAAATCTGCCTCCTTTTCTCCTCCTCCTTTTGTTTTTTATGGTACCCATGAATTGTGAACAATATCTGCTGTTAGAAATCTTTGGAAAATTAGATGAAAAGTCCGAGTTGCGTACAGGGAGGCAATCCTCAATCACAAATGTGTAATTCCAAAGAAAATAGAAGTTATAGAATTGAAATGGAAAATACAATTAAGTAAGACAATCCCCACAAAGAAA